>NC_071094.1:17686562-17691562 GCF_027358695.1 Spea bombifrons
TATTCTCAAAAATGATACATTAGTTGCTGCTCCTATGAGACACACATATTGAGATTGCTTCTTAATGTCTGAAGCAATGGAATGACTCATGATACCCTTTGTGTAGGCATCAGTCTTTAACAGAGGGTACACAAGTTAATTATCTAATTCAAACCCACTAGCTAGTTGTCTAAATCTCAAGGATAGCAACAATGGAGTGGATTTTGATACCCTTTGAGAGGAAAAAGTATCCACAAAAATGTTACAAAGGTTGCTACTCCTATCAGATACAATGTCCTAAACTAGGACCCTGAAATCTAAATGTCAACAGCAATGGAATGACTGATGATACCCTTTGTGGAGGCACCAATCTCTAACAAACAGTACACAAGTTCATCCTCTAACTAATTAGAACCTCGTTAACTAGACCCCCAAAACTCAAGGATAGCAACGATGAAGTAGATATTGATAGCCTCTGAGAGGCAACCTTCTCCACCAAAAATAGTATGCCAGTTGCTGCTCCTATCAGGTACAACATTCTGAGCTTGGACTCTCAAATTAAAACGTAAGCATAAATGGAAGGACTCATGTCATGCTCCAAAAATGGTACACAAGTAAGTGTTCTAGTCATTTACCAGCTCTTTAGCTAGAAACCCTTAATCTTAACGTCAGCAACAACTGAATGAAACTTGATGCCCTTTGAAAGGCAACAGTATTCTCAAAAATGGTACATTAATTGCTGCTCCTATGAGACACACATCTTGAGATTGCTTCTTAATGTCTGAAGCAATGGAATGACTCATGATACCCTTTGTGGAGGCATCAGTCTTTAACATAGGGTACACAAGTTAATGCTCTAATTAAAACCCACTAGCTAGTTGTCTAAATCTCAAGGATAGCAACAATGGAGTGGATTTTGATAACCTTTGAGAGGAAAAAGTATCCACAAAAATGTTACAAAGGTTGCTGCTCCTATCAGATACAATGTCCTAAACTAGGACCCTGAAATCTAAATGTCAGCAGCAATGGAACACAAGTTAATGCTCTAATTAATTAAAACCCACTAGCTAGTTGTCTAAATCTCAAGGATAGCAACAATGGAGTGGATTTTGATAACCTTTGAGAGGAAAAAGTATCCACAAAAATGTTACAAAGGTTGCTGCTCCTATCAGATACAATGTCCTAAACTCGGACCCTGAAATCTAAATGTCAGCAGCAATGGAACACAAGTTAATGCTCTAATTAATTAAAACCCACTAGCTAGTTGTCTAAATCTCAAGGATAGCAACAATGGAGTGGATTTTGATAACCTTTGAGAGGAAAAAGTATCCACAAAAATGTTACAAAGGTTGCTGCTCCTATCAGATACAATGTCCTAAACTAGGACCCTGAAATCTAAATGTCAGCAGCAATGGAATGACTGATGATACCCTTTGTGGAGGCACCAATCTCTAACAAACAGTACACAAGTTCATCCTCTAACTAATTAGAACCTCCTTAACTAGACCCCCAAAACTCAAGGATAGCAACGATGAAGTAGATATTGATAGCCTCTGAGAGGCAACCTTCTCCACCAAAAATAGTATGCCAGTTGCTGCTCCTATCAGGTACAACATTCTGAGCTTGGACTCTCAAATTAAAATGTAAGCATAAATGGAAGGACTCATGTCATGCTCCAAAAAATGGTACACAAGTAAGTGTTCTAGTCATTTACCAGCTCTTTAGCTAGAAACCCTTAATCTTAACATCAGCAACAACTGAATGAAACTTGATGCCCTTTGAAAGGCAACAGTATTCTCAAAAATGGTACATTAGTTGCTGCTCCTATAAGACACACATCTTGAGATTGCTTCTTAATGTCTGAAGCAATGGAATGACTCATGAAACCCTTTGTGGAGGCATCACTATTTAACATAGGGTACACAAGTTAATGCTCTAATTAAAACCCACTAGCTAGTTGTCTAAATCTCAAGGATAGCAACAATGGAGTGGATTTTGATACCCTTTGAGAGCAAAAAGTATCCACAAAAATGTTACAAAGGTTGCTGCTCCTATCAGATACAATGTCCTAAACTAGGAACCTGAAATCTAAATGTCAGCAGCAATGGAACAAGAGTTAATGCTCTACTTAATTAAAACCCACTAGCTAGTTGTCTAAATCTCAAGGATACCAACAATGGAGTGGATTTTGATATCCTTTGAGAGGAAAAAGTATCCACAAAAATGTTACAAAGGTTGCTGCTCCTATCAGATACAACGTCCTAAACTAGGAACCTGAAATCTAAATGTCAGCAGCAATGGAACACAAGTTAATGCTCTACTTAATTAAAACCCACTAGCTAGTTGTCTAAATCTCAAGGATAGCAACAATGGAGTGGATTTTGATACCCTTTGAGAGGAAAAAGTATCCACAAAAATGTTACAAAGGTTGCTGCTCCTATCAGATACAATGTCCTAAACTAGGACCCTGAAAACTAAATGTCAGCAGCAATGGAATGACTGATGATACCCTTTGTGGAGGCACCAATCTCTAACAAACAGTACACAAGTTCATCCTCTAACTAATTAGAACCTCGTTAACTAGACCCCCAAAACTCAAGGATAGCAACGATGAAGTAGATATTGATAGCCTCTGAGAGGCAACCTTCTCCACCAAAAATAGTATGCCAGTTGCTGCTCCTATCAGGTACAACATTCTGAGCTTGGACTCTCAAATTAAAACGTAAGCATAAATGGAAGGACTCATGTCATGCTCAAAAAAATGGTACACAAGTAAGTGTTCCAGTCATTTACCAGCTCTTTAGCTAGAAACCCTTAATCTTAACATCAGCAACAAGTGAATGAAACTTGATGCCCTTTGAAAGGCAACAGTATTCTCAAAAATGGTACATTAATTGCTGCTCCTATGAGACACACATCTTGAGATTGCTTCTTAATGTCTGAAGCAATGGAATGACTCATGATACCCTTTGTGGAGGCATCAGTCTTTAACATAGGGTACACAAGTTAATGCTCTAATTAAAACCCACTAGCTAGTTGTCTAAATCTCAAGGATAGCAACAATGGAGTGGATTTTGATACCCTTTGAGAGGAAAAAGTATCCACATAAATGTTACAAAGGTTGCTGCTCCTATCAGATACAATGTCCTAAACTAGGACCCTGAAATCTAAATGTCAGCAGCAATGGAATGACTGATGATACCCTTTGTGGAGGCACCAATCTCTAACAAACAGTACACAAGTTCATCCTCTAAGTAATTAGAACCTTCTTAACTAGACCCTCAAAACTCAAGGATAGCAACGATGAAGTAGATATTGATAGCCTCTGAGAGGCAACCTTCTCCACCAAAAATAGTATGCCAGTTGCTGCTCCTATCAGGTACAACATTCTGAGCTTGGACTCTCAAATTAAAACGTAAGCATAAATGGAAGGACTCATGTCATGCTCCAAAAAATGGTACACAAGTAAGTGTTCTAGTCATTTACCAGCTCTTTAGCTAGAAACCCTTAATCTTAACGTCAGCAACAACTGAATGAAACTTGATGCCCTTTGAAAGGCAACAGTATTCTCAAAAATGGTACATTAGTTGCTGCTCCGGAGACACACATCTTGAGATTGCTTCTTAATGTCTGAAGCAATGGAATGACTCATGATACCCTTTGTGGAGGCATCAGTCTTTAACAGAGGGTACACAAGTTAATTCTCTAATTAAAACCCACTAGCTAGTTGTCTAAATCTCAAGGATAGCAACAATGGAGTGGATTTTGATACCCTTTGAGAGGAAAAAGTATCCACAAAAATGTTACAAAGGTTGCTGCTCCTATCAGATACAATGTCCTAAACTAGGACCCTGAAATCTAAATGTCAGCAGCAATGGAACACAAGTTAATGCTCTAATTAATTAAAACCCACAAGCTAGTTGTCTAAATCTCAAGGATAGCAACAATGGAGTGGATTTTGATACCCTTTGAGAGGAAAAAAGTATCCACAAAAATGTTACAAAGGTTGCTGCTCCTATCAGATACAATGTCCTAAACTAGGACCCTGAAATCTAAATGTCAGCAGCAATGGAATGACTGATGATACCTTTTGTGGAGGCACCAATCTCTCACAAACAGTACACAAGTTCATCCTCTAACTAATTAGAACCTCCTTAACTAGACCCCCAAAACTCAAGGATAGCAATGATGAAGTAGATATTGATAGCCTCTGAGAGGCAACCTTCTCCACCAAAAATAGTATGCCAGTTGCTGCTCCTATCAGGTACAACATTCTGAGCTTGGACTCTCAAATTAAAACGTAAGCATAAATGGAAGGACTCATGTCATGCTCCAAAAAATGGTACACAAGTAAGTGTTCTAGTCATTTACCAGCTCTTTAGCTAGAAACCCTTAACCTTAATGTCAGCAACAACTGAATGAAACTTGATGCCCTTTGAAAGGCAAAAGTATTCTCAAAAATGGTACATTAGTTGCTGCTCCTATGAGACACACATCTTGAGATTGCTTCTTAATGTCTGAAGCAATGGAATGACTCATGATACCCTTTGTGTAGGCATCAGTCTTTAATAGAGGGTACACAAGTTAATTCTCTAATTAAAACCCACTAGCTAGTTGTCTAAATCTCAAGGATAGCAACAATGGAGTGGATTTTGATACCCTTTGAGAGGAAAAAGTATCCACAAAAATGTTACAAAGGTTGCTGCTCCTATCAGATACAATGTCCTAAACTAGGACCCTGAAATCTAAATGTCAGCAGCAATGGAACACAAGTTAATACTCTACTTAATTAAAACCCACTAGCTAGTTGTCTAAATCTCAAGGATAGCAACAATGGAGTGGATTTTGATACCCTTTGAGAGGAAAAAGTATCCACAAAAATGTTACAAAGGTTGCTGCTCCTATCAGATACAATGTCCTAAACTAGGACCCTGAAATCTAAATGTCAGCAGCAATGGAATGACTGATGATACCCTTTGTGGAGGCACCAATCTCTAACAAACAGTACACAAGTTCATCCT
>NC_071094.1:17696562-17704062 GCF_027358695.1 Spea bombifrons
TCATTTACCAGCTCTTTAGCTAGAAACCCTTAATCTTAACATCAGCAACAAGTGAATGAAACTTGATGCCCTTTGAAAGGCAACAGTATTCTCAAAAATGGTACATTAGTTGCTGCTCCTATGAGACACACATCTTTAGATTGCTTCTTAATGTCAGAAGCAATGGAATGACTCATGATACCCTTTGTGGAGGCATCAGTCTTTAACATAGGGTACACAAGTTAATGCTCTAATTAAAACCCACTAGCTGGTTGTCTAAATCTCAAGGATGGCAACAATGGAGTGGATTTTGATACCCTTTGAGAGGAAAAAGTATCCACAAAAATGTTACAAAGGTTGCTGCTCAAATCAGATACAATGTCCTAAACTAGGACCCTGAAATCTAAATGTCAGCAGCAATGGAACACAAGTTAATACTCTACTTAATTAAAACCCACTAGCTAGTTTTCTAAATCTCAAGGATAGCAACAATGGAGTGGATTTTGATACCCTTTGAGAGGAAAAAGTATCCACAAAAATTTTACAAAGGTTGCTGCTCCTATCATATACAATGTCCTAAACTAGGACCCTGAAATCTAAATGTCAGCAGCAATGGAATGACTGATGATACCCTTTGTGGAGGCACCAATCTCTAACAAACAGTACACAAGTTCATCCTCTAACTAATTAGAACCTCCTTAACTAGACCCCCAAAACTCAAGGATAGCAACGATGAAGTAGATATTGATAGCCTCTGAGAGGCAACCTTCTCCACCAAAAATAGTATGCCAGTTGCTGCTCCTATCAGGTACAACATTCTGAGCTTGGACTCTCAAATTAAAACGTAAGCATAAATGGAAGGACTCATGTCATGCTCCAAAAAATGGTACACAAGTAAGTGTTCTAGTCATTTACCAGCTCTTTAGCTAGAAACCCTTAATCTTAACGTCAGCAACAACTGAATGAAACTTGATGCCCTTTGAAAGGCAACAGTATTCTCAAAAATGGTACATTAGTTGCTGCTCCTATGAGACACACATCTTGAGATTGCTTCTTAATGTCTGAAGCAATGGAATGACTCATGATACCCTTTGTGTAGGCATCAGTCTTTAACAGAGGGTACACAAGTTAATTCTCTAATTAAAACCCACTAGCTAGTTGTCTAAATCTCAAGGATAGCAACAATGGAGTGGATTTTGATACCCTTTGAAAGGAAAAAGTATCCACAAAAATGTTACAAAGGTTGCTGCTCCTATCAGATACAATGTCCTAAACTAGGACCCTGAAATCTAAATGTCAGCAGCAATGGAATGACTGATGATACCCTTAATGGAGGCATCAGTTTCCAAAAACTGGTTCAGATGTTGCTGCTCTAATCATTCAAAACCTATTTAGCTAGAATGCCTAAATCTCAAGGCCAGCAGCAATTGAGTTGATCGGCATACTCTTTGCAGAGGCACTCGTCTTTAATAAATGGCACACGATATGCTGCTTTACTCAGACTAAACCTCCTGAGCTAGAATCCCCAAATTGGAAGATCAGTAATAATAGAAACAATGTTGATAAAGACTTTTGCCTCTGCCAAGGTTAACAAGTGGTACATTACTTAATGATCTAATCAACTATACCCACCTTAGCTAGACCCCAAAATATAAAGGATAGCAACAATGGATTGGATAAATGGTACCTAATTTGCTGATCTACTCATTTAGAACATATTTAGCTAGACTTTCTATCTCTCAAGGTCAGAAACAATAGAGTAGATCATGATACCTTTTGGTAAGGCACAAGTCTCTAATAAATGACACAAGAGTTGATTTACTACTCAGTCTGAACCTCCTGAGCTAAAATCCCCAAATTTGCAGATCAGTAACAATAGATACAATATTAATACCTTTGGCAGAGGCACCAGTCTTCAAAAAATGGTACATGAGTCAATCCTCTAATTAATTAGAACATTGTTAGCTAGACTCCTGAATCTCAAGGTTAGCAAACAATGTTGATACCCTTGTCAGAGGCACCATACTTAAACATATGGTATGTTAGTTAATGCTCTAATCAATTAGACCCTACTTAGCTACACCAATAAATCTCAAGGTCTTTGAGAGGCAATAGTCTTACAAAAAAACAACCAATCAAGAGTTGCTACTCATATCAGATTTATCCTCCTGAAGTAAGACCTTCAAATCGCAAGGTTAGCAGTAATGGAATCAATCATGACACCTTTTGATGAGGCATTTGTCTCTAATAAACGACATACAAGTCCTAATTTATCAATTAGAACCTAATTTGCTACAGCTATCAAATCTCAATGTTGGAAGCAATGGAAAAAACGTATGATACCCTTTGTGGAGGCACCAATCTCTAACAAACAGTACACAAGTTAATGCTCTAATTAATTAGAACCTCCTTAACTAGACCCCCAAACCTCAAGCATAGCAACAATGTAGTGGAATGTTACATGAGTCGCTGGGCTAATCCATCAGAAGCTCTTTAGAAACCCCAAATTATGAAGAACAGAATGGATGTTTATACCCAGCATATGGCACCGGAGTAGTAGTACTATACAACTAAAACCTCTCTAACTACAACCCCCAAATCTAGTTTAGGACATTGTATCTGATAGGAGTAGCAACCTTTGTAACATTTTTGTGGATACTTTTTCCTCTCAAAGGGTATCAAAATCCACTCCATTGTTGCTATCCTTGAGATTTAGACAACTAGCTAGTGGGTTTGAATTAGATAATTAACTTGTGTACCCTCTGTTAAAGACTGATGCCTACACAAAGGGTATCATGAGTCATTCCATTGCTTCAGACATTAAGAAGCAATCTCAATATGTGTGTCTCATAGGAGCAGCAACTAATGTATCATTTTTGAGAATACTGTTGCCTTTCAAAGGGCATCAAGTTTCATTCAGTTGTTGCTGACGTTAAGATTAAGGGTTTCTAGCTAAAGAGCTGGTAAATGACTAGAACACTTACTTGTGTACCATTTTTTGGAGCATGACATGATTCCTTCCATTTAAATTTAGATTTGGGGGTAAACTCGGACCCTGAAATCTAAATGTCAGCAGCAATGGAACACAAGTTAATGCTCTAATTAATTAAAACCCACTAGCTAGTTGTCTAAATCTCAAGGATAGCAACAATGGAGTGGATTTTGATAACCTTTGAGAGGAAAAAGTATCCACAAAAATGTTACAAAGGTTGCTGCTCCTATCAGATACAATGTCCTAAACTAGGACCCTGAAATCTAAATGTCAGCAGCAATGGAATGACTGATGATACCCTTTGTGGAGGCACCAATCTCTAACAAACAGTACACAAGTTCATCCTCTAACTAATTAGAACCTCCTTAACTAGACCCCCAAAACTCAAGGATAGCAACGATGAAGTAGATATTGATAGCCTCTGAGAGGCAACCTTCTCCACCAAAAATAGTATGCCAGTTGCTGCTCCTATCAGGTACAACATTCTGAGCTTGGACTCTCAAATTAAAATGTAAGCATAAATGGAAGGACTCATGTCATGCTCCAAAAAATGGTACACAAGTAAGTGTTCTAGTCATTTACCAGCTCTTTAGCTAGAAACCCTTAATCTTAACATCAGCAACAACTGAATGAAACTTGATGCCCTTTGAAAGGCAACAGTATTCTCAAAAATGGTACATTAGTTGCTGCTCCTATAAGACACACATCTTGAGATTGCTTCTTAATGTCTGAAGCAATGGAATGACTCATGAAACCCTTTGTGGAGGCATCACTATTTAACATAGGGTACACAAGTTAATGCTCTAATTAAAACCCACTAGCTAGTTGTCTAAATCTCAAGGATAGCAACAATGGAGTGGATTTTGATACCCTTTGAGAGCAAAAAGTATCCACAAAAATGTTACAAAGGTTGCTGCTCCTATCAGATACAATGTCCTAAACTAGGAACCTGAAATCTAAATGTCAGCAGCAATGGAACAAGAGTTAATGCTCTACTTAATTAAAACCCACTAGCTAGTTGTCTAAATCTCAAGGATACCAACAATGGAGTGGATTTTGATATCCTTTGAGAGGAAAAAGTATCCACAAAAATGTTACAAAGGTTGCTGCTCCTATCAGATACAACGTCCTAAACTAGGAACCTGAAATCTAAATGTCAGCAGCAATGGAACACAAGTTAATGCTCTACTTAATTAAAACCCACTAGCTAGTTGTCTAAATCTCAAGGATAGCAACAATGGAGTGGATTTTGATACCCTTTGAGAGGAAAAAGTATCCACAAAAATGTTACAAAGGTTGCTGCTCCTATCAGATACAATGTCCTAAACTAGGACCCTGAAAACTAAATGTCAGCAGCAATGGAATGACTGATGATACCCTTTGTGGAGGCACCAATCTCTAACAAACAGTACACAAGTTCATCCTCTAACTAATTAGAACCTCGTTAACTAGACCCCCAAAACTCAAGGATAGCAACGATGAAGTAGATATTGATAGCCTCTGAGAGGCAACCTTCTCCACCAAAAATAGTATGCCAGTTGCTGCTCCTATCAGGTACAACATTCTGAGCTTGGACTCTCAAATTAAAACGTAAGCATAAATGGAAGGACTCATGTCATGCTCAAAAAAATGGTACACAAGTAAGTGTTCCAGTCATTTACCAGCTCTTTAGCTAGAAACCCTTAATCTTAACATCAGCAACAAGTGAATGAAACTTGATGCCCTTTGAAAGGCAACAGTATTCTCAAAAATGGTACATTAATTGCTGCTCCTATGAGACACACATCTTGAGATTGCTTCTTAATGTCTGAAGCAATGGAATGACTCATGATACCCTTTGTGGAGGCATCAGTCTTTAACATAGGGTACACAAGTTAATGCTCTAATTAAAACCCACTAGCTAGTTGTCTAAATCTCAAGGATAGCAACAATGGAGTGGATTTTGATACCCTTTGAGAGGAAAAAGTATCCACATAAATGTTACAAAGGTTGCTGCTCCTATCAGATACAATGTCCTAAACTAGGACCCTGAAATCTAAATGTCAGCAGCAATGGAATGACTGATGATACCCTTTGTGGAGGCACCAATCTCTAACAAACAGTACACAAGTTCATCCTCTAAGTAATTAGAACCTTCTTAACTAGACCCTCAAAACTCAAGGATAGCAACGATGAAGTAGATATTGATAGCCTCTGAGAGGCAACCTTCTCCACCAAAAATAGTATGCCAGTTGCTGCTCCTATCAGGTACAACATTCTGAGCTTGGACTCTCAAATTAAAACGTAAGCATAAATGGAAGGACTCATGTCATGCTCCAAAAAATGGTACACAAGTAAGTGTTCTAGTCATTTACCAGCTCTTTAGCTAGAAACCCTTAATCTTAACGTCAGCAACAACTGAATGAAACTTGATGCCCTTTGAAAGGCAACAGTATTCTCAAAAATGGTACATTAGTTGCTGCTCCGGAGACACACATCTTGAGATTGCTTCTTAATGTCTGAAGCAATGGAATGACTCATGATACCCTTTGTGGAGGCATCAGTCTTTAACAGAGGGTACACAAGTTAATTCTCTAATTAAAACCCACTAGCTAGTTGTCTAAATCTCAAGGATAGCAACAATGGAGTGGATTTTGATACCCTTTGAGAGGAAAAAGTATCCACAAAAATGTTACAAAGGTTGCTGCTCCTATCAGATACAATGTCCTAAACTAGGACCCTGAAATCTAAATGTCAGCAGCAATGGAACACAAGTTAATGCTCTAATTAATTAAAACCCACAAGCTAGTTGTCTAAATCTCAAGGATAGCAACAATGGAGTGGATTTTGATACCCTTTGAGAGGAAAAAAGTATCCACAAAAATGTTACAAAGGTTGCTGCTCCTATCAGATACAATGTCCTAAACTAGGACCCTGAAATCTAAATGTCAGCAGCAATGGAATGACTGATGATACCTTTTGTGGAGGCACCAATCTCTCACAAACAGTACACAAGTTCATCCTCTAACTAATTAGAACCTCCTTAACTAGACCCCCAAAACTCAAGGATAGCAATGATGAAGTAGATATTGATAGCCTCTGAGAGGCAACCTTCTCCACCAAAAATAGTATGCCAGTTGCTGCTCCTATCAGGTACAACATTCTGAGCTTGGACTCTCAAATTAAAACGTAAGCATAAATGGAAGGACTCATGTCATGCTCCAAAAAATGGTACACAAGTAAGTGTTCTAGTCATTTACCAGCTCTTTAGCTAGAAACCCTTAACCTTAATGTCAGCAACAACTGAATGAAACTTGATGCCATTTGAAAGGCAAAAGTATTCTCAAAAATGGTACATTAGTTGCTGCTCCTATGAGACACACATCTTGAGATTGCTTCTTAATGTCTGAAGCAATGGAATGACTCATGATACCCTTTGTGTAGGCATCAGTCTTTAATAGAGGGTACACAAGTTAATTCTCTAATTAAAACCCACTAGCTAGTTGTCTAAATCTCAAGGATAGCAACAATGGAGTGGATTTTGATACCCTTTGAGAGGAAAAAGTATCCACAAAAATGTTACAAAGGTTGCTGCTCCTATCAGATACAATGTCCTAAACTAGGACCCTGAAATCTAAATGTCAGCAGCAATGGAACACAAGTTAATACTCTACTTAATTAAAACCCACTAGCTAGTTGTCTAAATCTCAAGGATAGCAACAATGGAGTGGATTTTGATACCCTTTGAGAGGAAAAAGTATCCACAAAAATGTTACAAAGGTTGCTGCTCCTATCAGATACAATTTCCTAAACTAGGACCCTGAAATCTAAATGTCAGCAGCAATGGAATGACTGATGATACCCTTTGTGGAGGCACCAATCTCTAACAAACAGTACACAAGTTCATCCTCTAACTAATTAGAACCTCCTTAACTAGACCCCCAAAACTCAAGGATAGCAACGATGAAGTAGATATTGATAGCCTCTGAGAGGCAACCTTCTCCACCAAAAATAGTATGCCAGTTGCTGCTCCTATCAGGTACAACATTCTGAGCTTGGACTCTCAAATTAAAACGTAAGCATAAATGGAAGGACTCATGTCATGCTCCAAAAAATGGTACACAAGTAAGTGTTCTAGTCATTTACCAGCTCTTTAGCTAGAAACCCTTAATCTTAACATCAGCAACAACTGAATGAAACTTGATGCCCTTTGAAAGGCAACAGTATTCTCAAAAATGGTACAGTAGTTGCTGCTCCTATGAGACACACATCTTGAGATTGCTTCTTAATGTCAGAAGCAATGGAATGACTCATGATACCCTTTGTGGAGGCATCAGTCTTTAACATAGGGTACACAAGTTAATGCTCTAATTAAAACCCACTAGCTAGTTGTCTAAATCACAAGGATAGCAACAATGGAGTGGATTTTGATACCCTTTGAGAGGAAAAAGTATCCACAAAAATGTTACAAAGGTTGCTGCTCCTATCAGATACAACGTCCTAAACTAGGACCCTGAAATCTAAATGTCAGCAGCAATGGAACACAAGTT